>NC_051222.1:32831172-32853672 GCF_015220715.1 Pygocentrus nattereri | reverse complement strand
TCTGATACTGGCTGGCGCTGACAGCTGAGGTGTTGGAGGCGTGGCTATGCAGATAACCACATACAGAGCCTCATGGTTTGTGTGTCCCCTCCTGAAAAGGCACGACTCGTGTTGTTCACTGGTTCAGGTTGTGTGTACATAGTGTTTGTGTTATTCTGTGTTGGGGGTTTTGTGTGTAGAGTTGAAGCCATCATGGTGCAGCATGTGGCCAGTGGTGACCTCGAGCTCAGTGTTCTGTATGTTCCTCTTTCTGTCAGTCTGATCAGCACACAGCAGTTATTTCTGCAGAACCATGACAACCCTATGTTTTGTTTGTCGGTGCAGGATTGTGGTTTTAGCATCAGAGACTCTGAGCAGTGTCATCTGATCATGCTAATGAGACGTGTGTGAGAAATGGCCACCATGCTGACTACAGACCACAAGAACAGTGAGGGTCAAAAGCTGAAGATGTTCCTAACGTCACTGCTGATATTCCTCTGCACTGAAGAACATTTCTCAGAACTTTTGACTGCTTCATCAAGAATCTGTGATTTTTCATTTTAATTCATCAGATGAAGAAACAAGACATCACGACTATATAAAGTGGAGTTTACATGGAACTAAAGAAGGAAACCACACACGGCAGTTTGACTGCAGTAAGTTTAGCAGAAGCAATGACAGATCCAGTGAAACGAGGAAGAGAACAGGCAGCGTATTTGAGAAAGTCAGCAACACTTTTTAACCACTTACAGTTTAACAGCTTAAATCGTCAGAGCCCCTCCTGCTCTCTGCAGTCGTTCTTCAGCTTCAGGGAAAGGACGTCGCCTAATGCAGGTTGGAAAGATTCTTATTGTTTGTGAAACAAGTGGAAAGTATTTTATGCATGAAAGTTTAATGGGGAGAAAAATGAACTGATACATTTATAATGTTTTGTTATGAGCTGTTTGTCCCTCGTGGTCATTTCTAATGTAAGAGAAACGCGGAGACACTCTGGTAGCTGAATGGAGGTTTTATTGCATGGCTTTTCAGAAATCACACAAAAGCAGTTCAGTTTTAAATTGTGCTCAGGATGAATATTTAACATTAAACAAGGTCAGTTCAGGAAATTGTAAATGTTTTGGAGGTGGAAGTTGATTAAAACCCATTCTGTTTGATTTTGGGCTTAGAAAAGTAACTTCACTGAATAAAAGAAAGCTGGATGTTATACTTTGCAGTGTGGATGAACAATAATTACTGATAAGATCCCAAATCTATATGGTTGACATGAGCTATTAATGGGTTTGATTCCAATTCAGTATTTAACTTGTGCATTACTGTCTCATACGGATCACTTCTGTATGTCTCTGAAGTCCTTTCATCAGTATGTAGTTGTTGACATAATTAATGGCATATCCAGTTATTTCTGCTGTCTGGTCCTATGATAAACTAAAAGACAGGTCTAGTAACAAAAGGTTTCTTGAAGATCTGCATTTCCATTAGATCATCTCCAACTCTCGCTTTGCAAGTTGTGCATCTTCAAGAGTATCTGATGGCTCCATACTGGAGTTTCTGATGGGCCCATACAGGAATTTCTGATGGGCCCATACAGGAGTTTCTGATGGGCCCATAGTGGAGTTTCTGATGGGCCCATAGTGGAGTTTCTGATGGACCCATAGTGGAGTTTCTGATTGGCCCATAGTGGAAGGGTACTTGTCCTGCTGGCATGACAGTTTCTGTACCAGTCCTAAAAGAACCATAATGCATGGAAGGTTTTCCATCTCGGATGAAGCTCCCAACTGGCTTCGCCTTCTCAGTGGGTCTTGCTATTGTACCAGAAAGGAGAGCAGCTATATGATTTCCATGGTCCTTACTGTGACCGTGCTGGTATGATGGTTCTGTTTGTTGGCTTGGCAATCGAATCTGCAGCAGCTCTTCTATGTTCATCAGCTTCTCTCTCTTCTCAGCTGGAGCAAATCAATGTTGGATAATCAATGTGAGCTTCCTTTTTCAATCTGAGCTGCACCTTCATACCGTGTGCTATGCATGTTTACGCATCACTGGCATACAACTAGTCTCAAACACCACTGTTCCTCATTTTCACCATTTGTGATCTTCATCATTTGTTTTAGGATGGCTTCATCAGTCACTTTGTAGTCCAAGTGCAGGGGATTTGGCTCCTGGTTAACGTGCTCATGCTCAAGGCCCTGGTAAACCACTTTAGGGAAAACATCATGTGGTCACACTGTATTTTACATCTGTGTCAGTTTATTCAGAAGAGAGTGAGATTTTTTGCTTGAGTTCTATCACACAATACACGGACTGCTGTGGCATTTCACTGTCATGCTCCTTAGTGCATATGAGCTCTTGGAATAGTTTGATATTACTCTGTCCACCTAGGTGGGACTGGAGAGTCTTTAAGCTCCTCAACAGTTTAGTCATCCTTGTGCGTTAACATGTCTTCAGATTTCCAGACCTGATACCTCTGAGAACACCCAAAAGGGGGACCATGCTATCACGTGTTATGGGTGAATATTGTTTAGCTGAACATCACTGGGTTGTGATACAGGCTGTGATGGTGATGGAAGTGTGGGTGGTGAGGTGGGGCTGATCATGTACCTTCTTACTAAGTACGGCATAACTAGAAAGCATTTTCTGCAGCTCTGTCTCAGTACCAGGTGTAGCTTTGACAGGAGTAGCTGTGGTTGGATGAAGTAGATTAGTAGCTGATGAAGGATTTGCTGGATGTGGCTGTGTGGCTTGTGTGAGGAGCACTAATCACAGTACTATCAACATTTACATTAACCTGGCCTCCAAGTGCATTATGCAGATCAACCCTACCATCCACACCAGCTTTGGAGTAGAAGATGGTACCAATGACATCATTTAACTCTAACAGCTGGGCCATTCCTGCATCCTCAGACTCAACAAAGTCTTACTGTACATTAAATCTTGTATGTGCTTAAGGCAGCTTTCCTCTTCATCCATCTCAAGCATGGACAGATCCTTCCCTGTGACTGGACTTACACTCTTTGCAAGTTTGAGAAGTTCCTCAGCCATAAGCGTGAGCGGATTATTCTTGATGGTCCAAGCTTTTTCTCTTATTGTCTGCCACCTTTTCCTCTTTCTTCACACTCGGTCCCCAGTCCAGGAGACTATTTCATGCTCTGCTCTGGGTCTTCCTGTTTGTGTATAATGCAGCCTTTGCTTTTCATTCCCCACTCATGCTCAGAGTAGCAAGAAAGAGTCTCACCATCGTGGTTGTCAGATGCAGCCAGATGGTGAGACTCTGCTGACGTCCCGGTCAAAACAACCAAACCAAGCAGGAGAACGATAAGCTGACTTAAGTTTCGTGAGTTGCTGCAGATTAAATGTATCAGACTGATTATAAATGTAAATAAATCCATTCACCTCCAAATTACCGATGTTCGTCTTCTCTCCCTTTGCCGTTTCGTTATCTGCGTTGCTATGGTGACCAGCAGTCTGCACTGATCTTCAGGGTTAAAGGGTGAATTAGCAGTTCTACATTAACTCCAGCCTTTAAGATCTTTTATTGTTAAACTGTGTTAGAACTGCGTGTTATAATGATTTTACAGTAAAGGAGGATTATTATGTTGTATTATGCTCTGCAGCAGTGGAGCGATTATTCAGGCCTGATTCTCACCCCAAACAGAGCCAGAGTCACTGATGAGGATCCTGAAGTTAAAGTGTTGCTGAAGTTTAATAAAGACTCTGAATGTCAGTTCATACACCGATCAGACACAATATTAGGACCACCTCCTTGTTTCTACACTCACTGTCCATCTTATCAGCTCCACTTACTGTATAGCTGCACTTTGTAGTTCTACAGTTACAGACTGTAGTCCATCTGTTTCTCTGATACTCTGTTACCCTGTTCTTCAGTGGTCAGGACCCCCATGGACCCTCACAGAGCAGGTACTATTTGGGTGGTGGGTCATTCTCAGCAGAGCAGTAACACTGACATGGTGGTGGTGTGTTAGTGTGTGTTGTGCTGGTCTGAGTGGATCAGACACAGCAGTGCTGCTGGAGATTTTAAACACTGTGTCCACTCACTGTCCACTCTATTAGACACTCCTACCTTGTCAGTCCACCTTGTAGATGTAAAGTCAGAGACGACAGCTCATCTGCTGCTGCACAGTTTGTGTTGGTCATCCTCTAGTCCTTCATCAGTGGTCACAGGACGCTGTTGGTGTTTCGGTTGGTGGACTATTCTCAATGCAGCAGAGACACTGAGGTGTTTAAAAACACCAGCAGCACTGCTGTGTCTGATCCACTCAGACCAGCGCAACACACACTAACACACCACGACCACATCAATGTTACTGCAGTGCTGACAATAAACACGGTGTAAGGGGTCAAACAAAGTACCAGAGAAACAGATGGACTACAGTCTGTAACTGTAGAGCTACAAAGTGCAGCTATACAGTAAGTGGAGCTGAAAGACGGAGGTGGTCAGAACGTTATGATCAGCGTATCTTGCTGAAAGCTTTTATTTCTACAGTTGACAGAGCTTTGCACAAAATTCCCTGGTTTGTCGGTTGTTTTTGTTGGTTTTGTTAGGAAAGATCTGGAATGATTGACTTTGCCTTCAGTCCTAATTGTTGTTGGATATCACGCCTTTGGGTGTGTAAGTTTGATTGGTTGGACTTTTTGGTGATCTGTTTGTAGATTTGCAGCTTTTCAGTCGTTTCTTTCTGGCACAGGATTGAATGCAGTGTCTTGTTCACGGTCAGTTGAGCTTGTATGGTGTGTCAGGTGGAGATTCACAAACGTTCTGACAGTCGAAAACTTTCAAAGTAGCTAAGAAGTAGACACCACTCTTTCTGGAAAAGCAGCTAAATTGTAGCAGCTGCACATTTTGGGAAAGTACTAGTAATTTTTCAGTAGCTGTCCCAACCCTGGTCAACGTGTAGTACCAGCTGAGCCGCTGGTGGATGTTGTTATACACACACTGCCCATAGTGCCCTCCTGTGTAAACAGCCAACTGTGACAGTCACTAACCCAGCAGCTGAGCTCCATATAAAGAGAACTATCCCGCACTGTGGAAATAACCCAGTACAATGACCCCTCAGGCTGAACTCAGTAACTGGACAAGAACAAAAAACAAGACAGTGTTTTTAGAGTTTAGCTTTAGTCACAATTTGACTTCTAAATACCTTCACAGTTCAGAGGATTCAGTCCCAGTGAGGAGAAACATGAACACAGGACAAAACATTTCATCTTTGGAGGATTTTGTTCACCACAGGATGCAGCAGCAGTGATTTTAATAAACGCCGTTTTCTTTTTCTCCAGAAAAAAGCAGCTTTAACTGGGAGGTCCTAATATGGACTGACACCAACTACAGAACAACACAAAGAGACAATGTAAAAGACAAAGAAGTAACTGCACGTCTGAACTCAGAGCTCTTATTCTGTAATCATGAGTGTTTTTACAGATGTTGACGTCTGAAACAGCATTTTAGACTCTAAATGAAGATTTTCTACATGTATTACATTCTTACTGTATATGATCACACAGGCTGACCTGCTGATCTCACTCAGAATGTCTCTGACTGTTTCTCTGCTGGTTCTGCTCTTCATCTCTGGTGAGTCTGAGCTGCTACTTCTCACTGAACTCTGTACAGTTATGAGTTTATTATTATATATGATACTGTGGTCACTCGTGCTGCCCCTCCCCTCCACACACTCACACACACTCCACCCTGCTACAAGATCCACTGTGGATTTGTCACATTGTGCTTTTTGTGCAGCTGATTATTCAAACTCAGCTGAAATGAACCGTCTTAGAAATGAGTTGAAGTGGAGACTTTATGCAGCATTTTTACTGACTGAGACCCAAACAGTGAGAATTTACACATTTCTGTGTTTTGTGTTGCAGGAGTTGTTGCTCAGAATGGGTGGGGTGTGGATTACAAAGATAAGTCTATCTGTGCTCTAAAGGGGTCTACAGTGACCATGCGCTGCACTTACACATATCCAAGTGGTCCCGTTGTCCAAAAAGCTTTCTGGACCAAACAGTGGGGTCAAGGTTCAGAGCCTCCTGATCTGTTAGAGTACAGTGGCAGAGCTGAGTATATCGGGGATAAACAACACAACTGCACTCTCAGACTGAGGAATGTGAGAGAAACTGATAAAAGTATATATTACTTCAGATTTCTAACAAACCAAACTGGAGGACAGTATCAAGGTGCAGGTGGAGTTGATCTTTCAGTCACAGGTAAGATCCATCAGCAGAAATAAGACACTGGACTTCATTCACTGGTGGTCAGCAGGGATATTTAACTAACACTGAAAGTCCAATTACTTCAAATTTCTTGTTTGCATTTCAATCAAACGATTAGAAGTCCAGACAACTAATAAAATAGACCAAAGGACAAAACCTCACCCACACCCTCTGACCCAGGAGCTAGACAGAGTAGACTTCTATGGGCTGCACATCCCTCTGACCTTGAGCTCTTGTAAGCTTAGGTCGGGGGTTCATGCTGGCAGAGACAAAGTCTCCTCTAAACAAAGTTAGTGCTGGTAAAACACCCAACCAAAGCATGCAGGCAGCACAAGAGCTGCAGTCCCTAGTTAAATATAGTTAAAAGCCTTCAGGTCAAACACCACGACTAAAGTTCTCCCCCAACACAGGAGACAAGCTCATGTAAACTAGAGTGAAGGAACTACTGATAAAATACCTTAAACAAACACACTTTAATACGAGAGATTATAAACACACTGAACACACCCTCCCTCTCCAGCCGTTCAGAGTCTGATCTCACTGATCAGATAATCCTTTATTAGACCCACAACAGGGGAAATTCACACTGCTAATGTGCTAATGTGTAATAACGGTTAATCTCCCTCAGATCACTGTAGATTTATATGTTATGTCCAGTGGTCAAATCTGAGCTGCTGCCAGCTTCATGATTTAGATTTACCCAGCTGACTCAGCGAGTGTGAGTCTCCACAGTGTGAGTTTGTTTTCTCTGGTTCTCAGATCTCCAGGTGGAGGTTCCTGAGAGAGTGATAGAGGGAGATGAAGTCACTCTCACATGTAAAACCACCTGCAGTCTGACAGTCAGACCAACATTCACCTGGTACAGAAATGGACATCCTTTATCCTCCAGGACTGACCAGCTCCACCTGCAGCCGGTCAGCAGGGAGGATGCAGGCAGGTATCGCTGTGCTGTACTGGGTCTTAGCTCTCCTGAGGTCACTCTTAATGTGAGATGTAAGTCCAGATTCATTCATTCAGTCTCAGAACACAAACTAAGCTGAGGCTTCGTGCTGAACTGTCTGTGATGAAGCTCAGCCCAGCAGCTGATCTCTTTAGACAGTAATATATCACTGAGTACCTGCAGTAAATATCCATTAGGATGGCACTGTAATATCTGTACAGACAGAACTCACACACTTTAACTGTGACACTATAGTTAATAATCTCAGTCCTGCAGATTCTGTTCACTGAATGTTTTCATGTTTTCCTGCTCTAACACTCCTGAGCTCATGAAGGACTTTGGGATTAGCTAAAGTTTTGCTATAAGAGCATGAAAACCTCTCTACTCTCCTCCTGACGCTTCCTATGTTCTGTGTTAGTCTGTATATATAATGCAGTAATAATAGTTTATATTTCAGTTTTACACTGAGGAAAAGATCCAGACGTGCACATCAGACAGTCATGAGTCAGATCTGAGTCAGTGACTCGAGTCACCAGAGCACTTTGTCCAGTGTTTTACTTTAATTAAGGAGGCTTTAGTAAAGACCATCACCTACCTTAACTGTGTAAGTCTGATTGAACTCATGAAGTCATTAGTTTTTTATTGATCCTTAAAGAACCAAGAAACATTTGGGAAAGTTTCATTCAGAGTCTTTGGTAAAACTGATCTAAAAGCTGGAAGAACAGTGATCTTCATACGCTGAACTGAAATAGATTGCATTAGGTCTTCACTGCACACATGAGAAATCACTGCTTATAACTGGAGAACCACAATTTATACAGCAGTTCAGAGTCAGAGTCTGATCTCACTGATCAGATAATCCTTTATTAGTCCCACAACAGGGGAAATTCACACTGCTAATGTGCTAATGTGTAATAACGGTTAATCTCCCTCAGATCACTGTAGATTTATATGTTATGTCCAGTGGTCAAATCTGAGCTGCTGCCAGCTTCATGATTTAGATTTACCCAGCTGACTCAGCAAGTGTGAGTCTCCACAGTGTGAGTTTGTTTTCTCTGGTTCTCAGATCTCCAGGTGGAGGTTCCTGAGAGAGTGATAGAGGGAGATGAAGTCACTCTCACATGTAAAACCAGCTTCAGTCTGTCTTACAGACCAAAATTCACCTGGTACAGAAATGGACATCCTTTATCCTCCAATACTGACCAGCTCCACCTGCAGCCGGTCAGCAGGGAGGATGCAGACAGGTATCGCTGTGCTGTACTGGGTCTTCGCTCTCCTGAGGTCACTCTTAATGTGAGATGTAAGTCCAGATTCATTCATTCAGTCTCAGAACACAAACTAAGCTGAGGCTTCGTGCTGAACTGTCTGTGATGAAGCTCAGCCCAGCAGCTGATCTCTTTAGACAGTAATATATCACTGAGTACCTGCAGTAAATATCCATTAGGATGGCACTGTAATATCTGTACAGACAGAACTCACACACTTTAACTGTGACACTATAGTTAATAATCTCAGTCCTGCAGATTCTGTTCACTGAATGTTTTCATGTTTTCCTGCTCTAACACTCCTGAGCTCATGAAGGACTTTGGGATTAGCTAAAGTTTTGCTGTAAGAGCATGAAAACCTCTCTACTCTCCTCCTGACGCTTCCTATGTTATGTGTTAGTCTGTATATATAATGCAGTAAAAATAGTTTATATTTCAGTTTTAAACTGAGGAAAAGATCCAGACGTGCACATCAGACAGTCATGAGTCAAGTCTGAGTCAGTGACTCGGGTCACCAGTGCATTTTGTCAGGGGTTTTAGTTTAATTAAAGAGGGTTTAGTAAAGACCATCACCTACCTTAACTGTGTAAGTCTGATTGAACTCATGAAGTCATTAGGTTTTTATTGATCCTTAAAGAACCAAGAAACATTTGGGAAAGTTTCATTCAGAGTCTTTGGTAAAACTGATCTAAAAGCTGGAAGAACAGTCATCTTCATACGCTGAACTGAATGATGTGCGTCTGTAATAAAACATATAAAACATATTTCTACACTACATTTATAGTTTGATTAATTAAACAGAAAAGCACCTCCATAAAGTGTGATGAGTCTTTCTACCTCTAGATGGTCCAAAGAGCGTCTCAGTGTCCATCAGCCCCTCTGGTGAAATAGTGGAGGGCAGGTCAGTGACTCTGACCTGCAGCAGTGATGGAAACCCACCTGTGGAATATAACTGGATTAAAGGAACATCATCAGTAGGAAAAGGAGAAACTTACACAATGAAGGAGATCAGCTCTGTGGACAGTGGAGAATACAAGTGCAGGTCCAGTAATGAACATGGAGAGAAACTCTCTGAAGCTCTAACTCTGAATGTTTTGTGTGAGTTTGTGTTTATTTGTTCCAGTTGTTCATTATTTTGTAGAAATTATCTTTTATAAACATTTACTATCATGTGATGACTACATCATGCAGTTCTTCTGTGACTTCTAGATCCTCCAAAGAGCGTCTCAGTGTCCATCAGTCCCTCTAGTGAAACAGCAGAGGGCAGTTCAGTGAATCTGACCTGCAGCAGTGATGCAAACCCACCTGTGCAGAACTACACCTGGTTTAAAGAAGGTGGAAGCTCACCTGTAGGATCTGGACACAGTTACATGGCTCCACAGAGAGGATCCTACTACTGTGAGGCTCAGAATGAACACGGATCTCAGAAATCAGCTGCAGTGACTGTAAAAGGTGTTATTGATGGAAAACACAGCCTGAATAACATTTAATAACATTCATAATAATTAGCATCACTTTAAACTTTAACACTCATCTGCACACAGGGGTCTGGAATTCAGCTCTATATGCAGTTATTGGAGTCACAGCTGGATGTGGATGTTTATCTGTTATCATTGCTGTATTTTGTGTAAGGTAAGTAAACACATATTTAAAGTTTATTGAAGCACTGGAACTAGTTTTTCTTAATGTGTCAGTGAAAAAAATAATCTGTTGTAATTGTTGCACAATATTATTGTTCATATTAATATTATTCATCTTTATACTGTTACTTTTCAGGAGAAAGAGAAGAGACAATTCAGCTGATGATGCAGACCAGACACAGGCAAGTCAGTTACAACATCAAAACAGTAAAACTTTAAAATAGTGACCTTGTTGTTTTAGTTTTAAGAAGAATAAATATGAGAGACAGTTTTATGTCTATATTCACTTTGATTGTTTCCTCTTTATGGTGTACATATGCTAATATTGCCAAAGGAAAAAAAAAGGATGAATAAAATCCAGAAATGCTCATCTCTAGTTCAGAGTGGCACACAGATGCACATCAAATCACTCTAAAAGACAACAAGTACAAGTGTTATTATCACCTAAACAGGCATGAATGCAATTCGTTTATTGAGTCTCAGTGTATGAGATAATTATTGACCCATCACGTCGTTATTTCTGACTGCAGGAAAATCTCTACAGTAATGTGGCCGTAAGACCTGCAACCAGTGACGCAGCACCTGATCCAGATCCGTCCAATCAGGACGATGTTCATTATGCCAGTGTTGGACCCCGTAAACCCAGAAACCCCAGGAATGCCGAGAGCTCTGCAGGGACAGCTTCTGCCTTTGGGGCTGATGAGGAGGTTCAGTACGCCAGCGTCCAGCACCGCAGTGATAAAGTAGTACAGAAGACTGAAGTGGACGCTCAGTATGCGAGTGTGAGGTTTAGTCGCACTGGTGCTGCCAACAGGTGAGAGAACCCAACCTTCCTAAACTGATTGAGCCCTTTCTAACAGAGCTTCACCCTGAACTGAATTATGTTCAAGTAATGGTTTCTGGTAGGTCACCCTGTTTGTTCTGTTAACGCAGGGCTGCTAGATCCACACTTGAGGACCCCTCAGTGATCTACTGCAGTGTGAAATAACCAGCGTTCACAGGACCACCGTTTTGACCCATGGACAGAACTTCATCTGCTTGTATTTGAATCCTGCTGGAAAGAGAAGATAAGCCCTCTGTTGCATGAAGACCTCCTTTTCAGTACGACCATTCTGTGGATTAGTCCTTCTGATAGTCACAGGATGCTACTGGACTGACTTTCACCTTTTCAAAAGGTACCATTTTCAAGATTTCAGATTAGAAATACTGTAAATACTTTAAGCGACAAGACTGAACCACTTATTAGATATAAAACTCAAAGTAATCGACCTCAAGCAAGATCAAGTTGGGACATAAGTCAACACTTTCCCACAGGTTTTTATAGTAACAGCAGTAATACTTGACTCGTCTCTACAGCACAACAATCCCATAGAGAACACTTTCTTCTTTAGGATCTCCAGTATTTTACAGTGCTGAGCCGATTTACTGGAGTTTGATCTTCTTCTCACTTCGGTCACTGATAGAAAAGTGGTTTGGACGGTGTGTAAGATTATATAAAGGACTCTGATTCCATCAAAAAGCTCACAGAAGTAACCGATGTCAGGTATACACAGTGATCTTATCATCTAACAAGAGTGTGGTAGCTTTGCCACAGCACCACGCTGGTGATGAATCATGGGAAAACAGCCAGTTCCAGTTGTACTTTCTATATTAATCTCTGTCAGATTCAGAGCTGTATATCTATATCAGGTCGGGAGGCTGATCACACAAAACAGCATCTGACAGAAATGCGGTCAGTACTAATCAGTTTGAAAGACGTACAGTAACAGATCTTTTCACTGTTTCTCTGTTTGTGGTATATTATTGTCTTTTATCGTTCATATTTTCTCCCTCCCAACAAGCTGTTCTCCCCTTATGGGAAAAGTTGGTTCTGATCCTTGGTATGGTATTTCTGTATTGGATCAAATGTTTAATACAATTAAATATGCTCTTGGTTAAATAAATTAAATAAATAAATAAATAAATATGCTACTCAAGTAAAAGTACAAGTACTCAGTCCATATTTCTATTTATACTTGATTCTATGTACTTGTATATTCGCTGAAATGTAAAATGTTCTTTGAGTTATAATATTATTATATACAATATAGTCTATAATACTGTATCAATACGCAGACCTCCTAGCTTTTTAGCTTCTTATTCATGTGTGGATCACATCCGGTGTAGTCTGAACTCATAATCTTATGCAGTTTTGTGCTTCTACACATGCGATACTGATTTATAGATGTTACACTTTGTTTTCAGAACAGCTCGTGATGTACAATGTTATGATTTGGCTGAAGTGTGAAGCTTCACATGTGAATTTCTATTTGTTTGTTTAAGCATAAGCATGCGGTTAGTTATGAATAACTAACTAAACAAATTTTATTTTCTAGTTAAATAAATGTTTGTGTTCTGTTGGTATGTCAACATGACGTCTACATTTCACCTGTTTACTGTTAATGTATGTCTGCTCTCATTATTGGGTTTGCACACCTCAATCTAGGCTGAGGTTCCTGGCTGTTGGGAAAAGATGACCATTGTGTTTTTATAACTGAGGAAAACTAAAATGCATCACTGAACAAAGTCCTAAAAATAAACTGAACTCATCTTAATGGCTGGATTTAAAAAGATAGTAGTTGAGCTGTAAAAGGAGTTTATTATGTACCACCTTCACTGTGAACGTCTAACAAAGTCAATTTGATGGCCAAAACTGCTAAATCGCCATGCTACTCTGCCAACAGGTCCAGGATCACCTGGAGCACTTTTCCTTCCAGAGTCAGGCACTGTGGTATCCCACTGAAGGCCAGCGCCCAGCTGTGATGCTGGGCGACCGTCAAAATTTGTGTGATGTATGGCTCCTAGGTGCTTTTGCTACTTCAGAAAGGTCTCCTACTGCCTCCTACTCAGGCTATGGCCTGCTCTACCCTTGAGCTGTTAGCTGCTAGGGCTTACCAGGTTTACTGCTAGGCTCTGTGAGGTTTTATTACCACACACACAGGAGTGTCCTTCAAAATCAGAGTCAATGCAAAAAAAACGTACATACAGGTTTTAATAATAAACATGGGTTTCCAATAAAGTAGTGGGGTCGCTGGTGGGAGACCGACAGTGACTAAATGAAATTAGTGGACACTGAGAGGACAATATAAACTATAAACAAACATAAATAAATAAATATAAACATACTGATGAAACATTTGATAGCAGTAAGATCAGCTTTTGGATCCATGCATATTTTGCATTAACATCACAGTCAATACAACAAAATGACACCAGTTATATACGATAAATGACTCACCAACCAGAAAAGATTCGTCCTCAGGCTTTAGCAGCTTAGTTCTCTACTATATTACTAAAATGTTACTTATGGTCCAAAACATCTGCAAGTCAAATCAAAATTATTTGTGGTGCTTTTTACAATTGATGTTGTCACGAAGCAGCTTCACAGAGTTCCAATTAAGACAAAGTTTTGACATGAATTTAAAACCCCCAGGTGAGCAAGCCAGAAGCATCAGTGGCAAGGAGAAACTCCCTCAGAGCTGAGGAAGAAACCATGGGAGGAACCAAGGCTCACAAGATGGGACCCATCCTCCTCTGGTCAAACTACCTACAAAGTTATTATACTATTAATATTAATAGAGGTATTAGTAGTAGTAATAGTTAGGAGTCCATGAATCAATGTAGGGTAGACAGCTAGTCCAAGGCAGGTGGCGGTAGCTGAGGCGTGGGCAGCTGGTCTGAAGCGGGTAGCAGGAGAACTCGACAGTCAATCACCCACCAGCGTCGGGCCAGACAGGTGGGAAGTTGTATACTCGGAAAACAGCAGGAAAATGGAATTAGTGTTGTTCTGTTTGTTTATGTGTAAAAGAAAGAATGCGAACATTTCCAGAGTGCAGCTAATGACTCCGGCAGATCTGACTATCACAGCTTAACTAAAAGGAGAGAACCAAAAGACACACAGACACGAGAGCACACTGAAGCAGTTTGGCATTCCTCTGCTCCACCATCCACAAAAAGAGTGACTACGTGCGAGAGGTGGGACAACGCCACCAGTGTCTCCATTTACTATAATTCCCTGTGTCCACGGACCCCTGGATCTGCCGCCTTTATCTAAGTGGGGAAGATTAACTACCAGAAGCTAAACTGAACAAGTGAGTTTTCAGCCATCTGCAGTTTTTCATGTACATGGATGTTTTATATTTTAAAACATAAATGTGTTTGAAGGAGTGAAGCTGGTCTTCATGTTTAATTGAAATATATTTTACTCATTTATAAAATGTCTTGTACGTTTTCATTTATTTAACTATTTTGTTACAATGTTATCTTATTTCTTCTTTAGCAGATCTGCTGTAAGTGTAATATAAGAAAGCTGCTATCTAAATATGGCCATTACTGATTTTCACCTGATCTCACTCTTCCAGCACTAGATACCATTTTGCTCTCATGTTCTTCTGTTTGAGCATCTTTATCTTTCTCTTCTTTCAGAGCTTAATGATGAACATGTTCTTTACGCAGTGTTACGGGACAGCGGGGAGGCGGACGCAAGTGCAGAACTGAAACCCAGTGAAAACAAAAAGGCAACGGAATACACAATCGGTGTCACTGTTAATGAGGCGCCTGGACTGAGGTTTAAACCATCGCTGTCATGGTCGATGGACTGTGGTGCTACTGCTGCACCACTAGAGTGCGCAAACGGCAACAGTTAAAGCACCTCAAGGAAGGTGGGGAAAAAGTGCGGGACCAAATGACACAAAGGAGATGCCACAACTGACGTGATCAAACAAAGGCGTAGTCGACAGTACGAATGTGCTGTACTTCTGGTGGTAAGACAGACTTTGTTTCACACCTTTGGTATGGCTTGGGTTTTTGTTTTTGTCTGAGTAATTTGGGGCAATTACTCTCTTCTGTTTGTTCCAGCCCTCTTCTTATCTTTTTATTTCTTCTCTCAGCTCCCTTTTCCCTCTTTCGGGTTTCGGCGCAGTTTCTTTTCTTTGACTAAGTCCTGTACCGGTCATCCCTCTACAAAGGCGTGACAAACATTGGCATTTGCCAGCACCTTATATAAGGAAGCTTCCAGGTGCATCGAGTTAGTCTAGTTGATCCACAGCACCTTGCTGCCATTGCCCTCTGTCGGGAGCATGTGGCGTGGGCTTGGCGCCTCACTGTAGTTGCCTTCTGCTGTGAGCAGGTGGCGTGGGCTTGGCACCTCACTGCAGTTGCCTTCTGCTGTGAGCAGGTGGCGTGGGCTTGGCGCCTCACTGCAGTTGCCTTCTGCCGGGAGCAGGTGGCGTGGGCTTGGCGCCTCACTGCAGTTGCCTTCTGCCGGGAGCAGGTGGCGTGGGCTTGGCGCCTCACTGCAGTTGCCTTCTGCCGGCAGCAGGTGGCATGGGCTGGGTGCCTTGCTGCCGATGCCCTCTGCTGGCAGCAGGCGGTGCAGGCAGAACCCTTACACACAGGTTACACCAAAACACACACAAACCTAGAGCTTTGTTATGTCATGCTTTACTTTGTTAGTAGATTTTTATTTTTTCTTATATGTTTTTTATGATTATATTAATGCAAATCTTATTATTTTCTTGGTAATTAATTTAAGTTGATCTGACATATTTGTTGCGATCTATGCAATATTCATTTTATTATTGCTCAAACCTTTAGATGAGGGTGTGAGGTAACCTGGATTTATGGCAGGGCAAGACAGAGAGACGCTTGCACCAAGGACAACATAGGTCGCGTGAAGTGGTTCAGTTAAATGATATGAGGCAGGGTTGTTCTCGGGAAGACTTTAACTTAATCTTGAAAGAGTCTCTTTAAAGAACTAACCTAAGTACGGGCGGGAGTAACTACATATGCCTGAGTTAGATGGACCTATTAAACGCTGTCTTATTAAATAAATTGGCGTCAGAGCCCTGACTGTCAATTGATGGAACCAGCTTACGTGGGAATCAGCTGACTTCCAATGGGCCGTCTTTGAGGCCTGAGCTCACGCATTGCTTTGTCTCCTCGCTGGTCGCAGATGCTGAGTCGCCGTGTGGGCACGCGCCTTCCCGTCAGGGATTGGTGAAGGCATCTCGTGGCCGTCTGAGGGTGGCGTCTCGTGGCCGTCTCAGGGTGGCGTCTCGTGGCCGTCTCAGGGTGGCGTCTCGTGGCTGTCTCAGGGTGGCATCTCGTGGCCGTCTCAGGGTGGCGTCTGGCAGCCTTTTGCTGGGTAATGTGCTCACAGATTAGTGCATGGCTTATGATGTGCTGCTGGTTCTCCGTGGCGCCCGAACCGCTTGGTCTTTTCCTGTGGTGGCTGGTGACACTAACTTAACTAACTACCTCTCTCTGGCAGACAAGAAACATCTACCTTCCTTCTCTGAGGGTGGACTAAACTGAAGGTCTGTAGACGGACTGATCTAAGCAGATCTGATCTTGGAGCATTACAATTCTGGCCTGTCTCTCTGACTAAGGCCGGCACAAACTTAGGAGTTCAGCTATCTTCTGGTTGAGAACGCTGACTCCTGCTCAATCTGTTTCTCTGTCTCTTTTTCTGTCTCCCAAAAGTTCCGTGCCCTAGGGTTTTGCTCCAACTGCTGTTCCCACCTTCAGATCTCCTTTCTGATCTCACATTTAACTAGTCCACTTCACACTGGCCACTGCCCTGTCATCAAATGTTTAATGGGACACTTATGAAGCGATTGATAAGAAATTTTAATTCATTTTTGATCACCCTCACAAAGGACGTTCTCTGGGAGAACAGCTGTTTAAGCTCTGCCAGTGCAATCGTTCAGTTTATGATTATGCACTGGAATTCTGCACCTTGGCCACTGGCAGCAGTTGGAATAAGCCAGCTGTGGTTACTGCATTTCGTAATTTTTAAGGTTGACCTTCGTAGCGCATACAACCTGGTTAAGGGGGCAGTCGTGGGCTGGACGTTAGGGATCCAGCCTCATGACCGGAAGGTCGCCGGTTCAATCCCCAGAGCCGACAGCACATGACTGAGGTGTCCTTGAGCAAGACGCCTAACCCCCAACTGCTCCCTGGGCGCTGCGGATTAGGCTGCCCACTGCTCCGGGCAAGTGTGCTCACTGCCCCCTAGTGTGTGTGCTCACTAGTGTGTATGTGGTGTTTCACTTCACGGATGGGTTAAATGCAGAGTTGAAATTTCCCCATTGTGGGACTAATAAGGGTCTCTTAATCTTAAGAATAAGGACAAACGATGAGGGGAAGTACTATCAATACTTAGCCATGCCATTCGGCCTTTCAAATGCCCCTTCCACTGCCGGCATTCTTTAATGACGTGATAAGAGACACGTTGAGTAAATTTGACAGTGTACATTCATAACATCCTGATATATTCACCAGATTTGTCGACACACATCAATAATGTTTGTCAGGTCCTAACCAAACTGTTGGCCAACAACTTGTACTTTAAGGGCGAGAAGTGTGAATTCCATTTAACGTCTACATTTTTCTGGGTTAAGATATAATAATCTATCAAGGATTTACAATATTTTCTCAGTTATGCTATTTTTTTTTAGCATGGATTGATTTGTGGCTATAGTAGTGTGCATAGTCTCGACAAGGTACTAAAATTCTCCTGCTCATCTACTGGAGTTCATTGGACAATATAGAGGGGGTATGAGGTGGTATCCCCAAGGTATCAATCCACTTGTCCTGTGTGGCTTCAAAACTCCAGTCACTTCACTGCTTCCAGTTATCCACAGCAGGAACGTCTGATGCCATTCCGGTCCATGGGGCAGTGGGAAGTTGAAAACCCAACACTCATTTAAAAGGGGTCAGTGCTGTAACTGAGCTGATCAGTGAGTTTTCAAGTGATCTATGGTCACATTAGAAATCTAGACCTGTCTAAATGATGATTATAACAAAACAATCTCAAGAATTCCTGATTTAGTCATTTGCATTGTCTATTCGTTTGTGGGTGGTATCCTGAAGATCAATGGAAACCCCTCTATGTTTGGAAAAAGCAGCCCAGACTTGTGACACGAATTGAGAACCTCGATCAGAAAGAATATCCTTGGGGATGCCAAAGTACCTGAACACCTGACTGACTAATGTTCATTCTGTGTAGAAAGCCATGGGTAGTGAAGTGAATGGAATAAATCTGACACTGCAAAAAAAACCTATGCAACCTATAGGACAGGGAGTTACTAGCAATAAAGTCAGCATTTGAGGAATGGCATCACTGGTTGGAGGGGTCTAAACTAAACTCACACCCTGACACAGTTAAACACGAACAACACACACACTTCACTTAAACTAACAAACAACATTAATGTCCTTTTTACAGGGAGCACACGTCTCTTCTAATCCTCCATGCAAGACCCCCTCCATGACCACAGTTCTCGAGCTCCTTGGAGGCAGTGGCAGTCAGCCCAGTATAAAACACCATCTTTATCAGTATCTAACAAAGTCACACGGAGGGAAAGAGTTACACATCCTCGTCTCTATGACAACATGATGAAACCGCCGAGATCAGTCAAAACAACAATCTAAAATACTTAAATATGCTAATGAGAAGATTACAGGGTGGTGAAAGCAGCTTGCTTATGGCTACAGAACATGCCTTCACTAACGTAACGTACACTAGTTTGAAATATTTGGAATTAATGTTTAAAATTTTAAGCAAATAAGTGAAATACGTAATATTTGAAACATCAGTGTCAAATTAAAATTCCACGTCCATTTTACAGTAGTAGCTCAGCATGACACAGCTTCAGCACAGCACAGCTTCAGTACAGCAGAGCACAGCTTCAGCACAGGTTCAGCTCACTGAACCTTCACCGAGGCAAGTTTACAGGATCAAGACTCCAATCTGAATCCACCTGAGTAAAGCTGTGCTGTGTGTGGAGCTTTTAGCTGAAGCTATCCATCCATCCATCCATTTTCTAAGCCGCTTCTCCGTCAGGGTTGCGGGGGGATGCTGGAGCCTATCACAGCAGTCTTCGGGCGTAAGGCAGGATACACCCTGGACAGGTCGCCAGTCCATCGCAGGGCAGACAGACAGACACAGACAGGGGCAATTTTAGCATGTCCAATTGGCCTGACTGCATGTCTTTGGACTGTGGGAGGAAACCGGAGAACCCGGAGGACACCCACGCAGACACGGGGAGAACATGCAAACTCCACACAGAAAGGACCCTGGCCACCCGGCCGGGGAATCGAACCCAGGCCCTCCTTGCTGTGAGGAGGTAGCAGTCCTGCTGCTGGGTTGTTGCCCTCCTACGGCCTCCTCCACGTCTCTTGGTGTACTGTCCTGTCTCCTGGTAGCGCCTCCAGCCTCTGGACAAGTTTGATTTACTTGGAGTTATATTGTGTTGTTTAAGTGTTCCCTTTATTTTTTTTGAGCGGTGTATATCAAGACTCTTTTATATATATTTACATTTTGATTTTTAAAACATGAATTTTGGCTGAAGGTGTGAAACTGTGTAGAATAGAAATACATTTTATTAGTTTCTTTACCTTCCACATCGTTTCATCAGTTTATTATCATTTTATCTTGTTTTTTATTAGCAGATCTTTCTTGGTTTCAGTGTGGTGTATGAAAATGTCTGTAAATGAAGCTATTGCTGGGTTTATTTTGCAGATCTTGCTGTTTCAGTACTAAAGATCGTTTAGGTTCAGTTTGGAAAACGATGCAAGCGTTCATGTTCTTCTGTTTGAGCATCATTATCTTTATCTTCACTTCATCCAGACATCAGTAATGACATGTTCTCTATGCAGGTCACAATGAAAAAGAATACAGTTCTTAAAGGGTTCTTCCATTTGGTGACAAAACAGATTAAATACAAAAGTCAGTATAAATGAGCTGAAAATAGACCAGTGGTGAATACTGTCCTAAATACAGTCAAGTCAAGAGGCTTTTATTGTCATTCCATCTATGTACACAGTGGAGTGAATTTACGTTACTCCAGCAACAACACGATGCAACAAGGAACAAAAGAGTGCAAAGTGTGAACGTGCAGACACACTGTGCAAACAAAAAATTCAGCTAGAAGCAATAAATACGATAAATTATACAGACACTAGACACAGTAAACAGACAGGACAGTGCAGCACCGACACAGCACTCATTCTGGACATGAGGTCGTGGAATAAGGTCCGTGTGAGGGATGGATGGGGTTGTCCACAGTGCTGGTGGCTTTCCGTATACAATGTGCGGTGTAGATGTCCACAATGGAGGGGATGATTTTCTCAGATTTCCAGTCAGCTGCTGAGGAATGATGGTGTTGAGCACTGAACTGAAGTCTATGAACCACATCCTGACGTAGGTGTCTTTATTGTTCAGGCGGGTGAGAGCCAGATGGAGTGTGGTGGAGATGGCATCGTCTGTTGAGCGCTTGGAGCGATATCCAGCAGTGGGTCCAGCGGAGGAGAAAGCTGGTCTTTAATGTCCCTCTTGACAAGCCTCTCCAAGCACTTCATGATGATAGGAGTGAGTGCAACTGGATGGTACTCTTTGAGGCAGAACACTGGAGACTTCTTCGGCACAGGGATGATGATGATGATGGACTTGAAGCATGTTGGAATGACTGCAGTGCTCAGAGAGAATATGTTGAATATACAAGTGAGAACATCAGCCATCTGTTCGGCTCATTCTCTGACCACTCTGCTTGGTATGCTTGGTTGACTCTGTGTAGAGTTCTCTGCACATCAGCAGCGGCCAGTCACAGTACCTGTTCACTTGGGCAGGTAAAGGTGACTTGTAGTTGGTGATGGTCTGGATGCCCTGCCACATGCACTGTGTGTCAGCAGTGTTTTGAAATCATCATGGATTTTCTTTGAGTAGGCATGCGTAGCCTCTTTGATGGCCCGGGAGAGCTTGGCTCTTGCCACCCTGAGGCTTGCTTTGTCCCTTTCACTTGAAAGCCTTGGCGTGGGTTCTCAGCAGCATGCGCACCTCGGCAGTCATCCATGGTTTTTGGATGGGGTGAGTTGTGACGGGTTTGGAGACATTAACATCATCAATGCACTTGCTGATGTAGCCAGTCACTGATTCTGTGTATTCCTCCAGGTTGAGGAGTCACCGGAAGTAGCTGCTACTCTGAACATCTCCCAGTGCTCAAAACAGTCCTGAAGAGCAGAGAGAGCTCCTGGTGGCCAGGTTCTCACTTGCTGCTGGTCTGGTTTGGCACGTCTGATGAGTGGTGTGTATGCTGGAATGAACATCACAGAGATGTGGTCAGAGTAGCCGTAATGGGGGCGGGGCTCAGCCCTGTACATGCCGGGGATGTTTGTGTAAAAAAGATCCTGTATGTGAGCCCCCCGGGGGTTTCATACTGATGAAATGTGGGGAGAACCGACTTCAGAATTGCATGGTTGAAATCACTGGCAACAATAAACAGTCCATCTGGGTTTGTGTTCTGGAGGTCGCTGATAGCGCTGTACAGCTCGTTCAGTGTGGCGTTAGCATTAGCACTGGGAGCTATATACACCGCTATTATATACAGCGAACTCGGCTCTCTAGGCTAATAAAATGGCAGTGACTGGAGACCGTGTTTTTACACCATTCAGTGTTGATGTAAACACACAGGCCTCCACCTCGAGTCTCACCGCACACCTCAGCGTCTCTGTCCACACGGAAGCACAACAGGCCATGGAGCTGAACGGCTAAGTCCGGAGTGGAGCTCGTCATCCACGTCTCCGTAAAAACAAAAACACAGCAGTCCCTGAACTCACAGCTTTGAACAGTTGTACACACATAAAGTCATAATATTCAATCAGAATATCAAAACACTAACAAGTTTAGCTCTTTGGAGAAAATGTGTGTTTTTTAGTAACTGATTTTCAGACTTTGGGACACATTTACTTCAGAACAATGAGATCTAACTGCTCATCATGTGGCCATGAGGGACAGGGATGCAGCCTCACTTCCTGCTATAAATGCACCCAATGACTAAAAGTCTTTGTGTTTAGGTGTAACGGGGAGCGAGGAGGCGGACGCATATGTGGAGATAAGCGAGATTAATTAAGGGCAAATCCAGGGTCATGGTCAAGACGGTCCAGGGTCATAGAGCCAACATGGATTTAAAGGGGGGGGGACATGACAGACCAACAATAAACAGGTTCAAACAACACACAGTAACCAGAATAACCAACAACACAGACAGAGATTCAAACAGAGACCAGTAACCAGACCAGGGAAAACACAGGGCTTAAATACACTAAGGGTGACAAGGGACAGATGCAAACACAGGTGGAGACAATCAGGGGTGGATTCATGAAACAAGGACTAGAAAACCAAAACAAACGCACATGGACAGGACTGGAAGGGGCCAATCGTGACATTAGGTAGTGACATGAAGACACGGGACAACATTTCACTTAAAAATGAAGTTTATGATTAATCAAAATTTTTCATGTTTTTATTATAAAAAATCAAAAATATCTTTAAATACAAAAAATGTGGATATTATTGTCAGTAGTTTGAAATGTAGGGCCTCCTCTCCATAAAAATTACCCTATAAATGATCATTTG